>NC_069504.1:75088844-75123844 GCF_027579735.1 Bombina bombina | reverse complement strand
AATATGGCCAAAAAGTTCAACCTTGGTTTCATTAGACCAGAACACCTTTTGCAACATGCTTTTGGGAGACTTCAGATGTGTTTTTGCAAAATGTAGCCAGGATTGGATGTTTTTCTTGGTAAGAAAAGGCTTCCGTCTTGCTACTCTACCCCATAGCACAGACATATGAAGGATACGGGAGATTGTTGTCAAATGTACCACACAGCCAGTACTTGCCAGATATTCCTGCAGCTCCTTTTATATTGCTGTAGACCTCTTGGCAGCCTCCCAGACCAGTTTTCTTCTCATCTGTTCATCAATTTTGGAGGGACGTCCAGTTCTTGGTAATGTCACTTTTGCACCATATTTTCTTCACTTGATGATGACTGTCTTCACTGTGTTCCATGGTATATCTAATGCCTTGGAAATTCTTTCGTAACCTTCTCCTGACTGATACCTTTTAACAATGAGATCCCTCTGATGCTTTAGACGCTCTCTGCGGACCATGGCTTTTGCTGTAGGATTCAACTAAGAAAATGTCAGGAAAGACCTACTAGAACAGCTGAACTTTATTTGGGGTTAATCAGAGGCACTTTAAATGATGACAGGTGTGTACTGACTCCTATTTAACATGATTTTGAATGTGATTGCTTAATTCTGAACACAGCTACATCTTCAGTTATAAGAGGGTGTGCACCTTAGTTAGTATTTTTTGTTTACTTACCTCCTTCTAATATAATATTTTAGTTTGTTTTTCAATTGAGTTGTACAGTTTATAGGTCACATTAAAAGTGGAAAAGATTCTGAAATGATTTATCTATGTCTCATTTATTTACATCACAGAAACCTGACATTTTAACAGGGGTGTGTATACTTTATATCCAGTGTGTGTGTGTGTGTGTGTGTGTGTATATTATTTTTTTAAAATACATGTAATTTCAATATTAAAAAGGTACATTAAACACTTTGAAATGGTAATATAAAAAGATAAATAGTGTATATAAAAAAGAAACTCTGCAATATACTTTCATTATATATTTTGTCCCCTTTTCCTGCAATTCCATTCAGTAATTGTGAGCTTTTCCGTTCCTGTTAAAAATGGAAGCGCAGAACATTGTTATATTCCAAACAGCCATTGGCTGCACACTGTAGTGACCTATTTATAACTGTCCCTAATTGGCCACAGCAGAAAAGGTAACCTAAGTTACAACATGGCAGCTCCCATTGTTTTATAGACACTAAAACTTTACACTAATCTTGTCACTATTTAAACAACTTACACATATTTTTTCAATATTCAAAGAGCTAATGAAACTTTAAAAAATATATCTACATGGTATTCGTAGACTATTCTTTTCTATAAATGCATCATTCTAACTAGCATTTATTTAGTGCTTAATGTCCCTTAAAGTATTATGAATAAGAATATTGTTTGTTTTTAAATGAATACTACATTTCATGGTTAGGGGGTAGTTAAGAAAAACTAAGGGTGCTTGCAACTAAAAGACACTTGCTACTAAACGCTGGTTCAGCATTAAGAACGTGATAATGAATGATTGGTTATATAGTTACCCTAGGAGAGCTCCAGTTAAGTTTTGGAAAGACGCTGCCTCCCAGGGAATTAATAGCTTCCTGAACCTTTATTGAAAATTCAGGGAATTCTGGTGCCTGAGAGAAGAAAGAAAAAATGAAAAGAAAGGTTGTTTAATTCAAAATGTCAGGAACATCACTGGGTTGGTAATAGACTATAAAGGAAGGAGCGGCAATATTAGACAAAGGTTTCTTACCGTCAGAGTTGTTGTATTTTCATCATCTGACCACTAGCAGGTGAAACCAAACAAACACATAATTAATAATGAACACAAATAGACAGGGAATAACTAAATATGCAGAATAAACAGAAACCAGAGATTATGAATTATGCAAAGTATGGACACCATGTGTAGCAAACACACAGATATTATTCAAACCTGTACTCAGGCCTCCCTAACAGGCGCAGATTAGTAAACATTGTTATTTTACCTGCTCTTGGCCTGTTAGGGAGGCCTGGTTTGAAAACCAGAGTATTAGACCAACTAGTGAACAATCTGCAGACAAAGTAACAGCACCAGACTGTACAGTTTTATAATTAAATAAGACTGGTATAGGCAACATGTGCAATAATTATAGGTTGTATGTTAGAAAAACCTGATAAACTGCTTATCACCGATGACAAGAAGTGTTAGTAATAAGTACACAACTAATAACGCTGTCTTAGCTTCACATTAAAGGGACATTAAACACTCTGAGACTGTAATATAAAATGTTTAATCATATGTAGTAAAAAACATGTAAAGCACACAAGTTATTTTGTCCTCTTTGCTTGTAATTAAATTATGCAAATTGCAGGATTCCCATTTGTGTTAGAAGTGCAGACTCCAGACTTAACACTGCTGTATTCCCCAAAGTCACTGGTTGCACACTCTGAGTAGCCTTAGCAGAGAAAATTGGATAAAGGAAACCTAGGTTATAACATGGCAGCACCCATTTTTTTGGGGACAGTTAAAAACTTTACACTAATATCTTTAAAGGACCAATAAATACACTAGAATTGCATTACTTTAATCATGAAAGTTTCATTTTGATGATCATGTCTATTTAAACAATACATAGATGATATATAGAATGTTGTGTTCAAAGCAAAGACTAGCCTGAGAATAATAAGCAGATTTTTTATATGTTGTTTAAATATTGAAGAAATAAGTGTTACGTTTAAAAGGGACAGGACACCCCAGAATTTTCATTCAAGATTTGGATAGAACATACAATTTTCAACAAGATTCCAAGTTACTTCTATTATAGAATTTGCTTCATTCTCTTGTTATCCTTTGCTGAAGGAATAGCATTACACTACTGGCAGCTAGATGAACACACTCCTCTTTCTTATCAATTATCCAATGGCAGCTGAGGAGATTGTATAAAGGAATAATTTGAATCACACTCACACATCTTGATAATCAATAATCTAAGTGGGATACTAGTTCAACCCACAGGAAATTAGACACAATCTACACATGGAACATACAGCTGTAAACGGATACGGAAGCGACTGCCGAGTCACGTGGGATACAAGCAACGCCCCCTGATGTAAGACGCCACTAAAACAGATAGGAGTTCATACCTTTTCTTTATCGCAGAAGATGATCTAAAGTCGAGAAATCGTAAGAAGTTAAGCGTCAGGCCACTAAGAGAAACACTTTACTGGATCCATAAAGTGACCAGCGGAGGCCAATACACAAAACGTTGAGACATTTGTTTATATGTTCAGGTGCCGCAAAGCATCGCACTGCTTACTAGAGACTTTACTTCTAAATAACCGCCTTTCTTAGTGTTCTGTTAGCACAATATTCAAAACTGTTTTTACTGTATTGATTCACATTGAGTACTTTTTTACTGCATATAGTATGTGCTATACTTTTTTTTTATATATATCTCACCAATATTAAATATATATTTTATACTATCACGTTTGACCAACTAATAATTTTTTTTACACTTTTTTTTTTACCTATTTTGGTTTTGAATACTTTTACCCATTTGTATTTGTTCCACTAATGAGATATATCCCTGGAGGATTCCCCCAGCTTTTTTAGCGCTTGTATACCCACCATTTCTACCCAACACATCTAGTTACCCAATCATAAGAGACAAATGTGTGCAGGCACCAATCAGAAGCTAGCTCCCACTACTATAGGATATGTGTGTATTCTTTTTCAACACAGGAGACAAAGAGAACGAAGCACATTTGAAAATAGAAATGAATTTAAAAAGTGTCTTAAAATGACACCACACTCTATCTGAATCATGCAAGTTCATTTTGACTTCCCCGTCCCTTTAAGTATCCATAAAACAATGGGCTTTACTTTTTAAATCCAAGGTTGCAGAATTTGTAAATGCTGCAAGTTGTTTATATCAGCTATTTGATTGCAAAACACTCTGGGTAACAGAATTTGCTTTGTTTTTTTGGTTAAGAGTGTGGGACAAGAATGTTTTTGTTTTACTTAAACACAAAACGAAAAAACATAATTTATGCTTACCTGATAAATTTATTTATTTCCGGATATGGTGAGTCCACAGAATCATCAATTACTAATGGGAATATCACACCTGGCCAGCAGGAGCAGGCAAAGAGCACTACAGCAAAGCTGCTATATAGGTCACTTCAATTGCCCATAATCCACAGTCATTCAGCCGAAGGAAAAATGGAAAAAGAAATAACACAAAAGTGTAGACCCCACCCTAATCTGACTGTCACCCAAGCGCAAGCTTTAGATATCCTCAAAAAGAGAGAGGATCTGGTGATAAAACAGTCAGATAAGGTTGGGAATATAGTCGTCCAATATAATGGTCTAGATTCAAAAATTGTGAACTGGGTGGAATGCTGGCTTAAGGACAGAAAACAAAGTGTCTTAGTAAATGGAGTTCATTCAGCAGAGGGGGCTGTTACTAGTGGTGTTCCTCAGGGGTCAGTTCTGGGGCCTGTTTTGTTTAACATATTTATCTGCGATATCAGCAAAGGGCTACAGGGGAAAGTATGTCTCTTTGCAGATGATACAAAAATTTGCAACAGAGTGGATGTTCCAGGGGGGGTAGACAAAATGAGAAGTGATATACAACAATTGGAGGATTGGACAAATGACTGGGGTCTAAAGTTTAACACAGCAAAGTGTAAAATAATGCATTTAGGGAAGAAAAATCCAAATGTTAATTACAGACTCAATGACACTTTACTGACTGTTACAGATGAGGAACAGGACTTGGGAATTATTATTTCAGATGATTTAAAACTTAGTAAACAATGTAGTAATGCAGCGAGTAAGGCTAGCAGAATGCTTGGATGTATTGGTAGAGGTATTTGCAGCAGAAATAGTAAGGTTCTTATGCCACTTTATAGATCATTAGTTAGGCCTCATCTTGAGTATTGTGTGCAGTTCTGGAGACCATATCTTCAGAAGGATATTAACAAACTTGAATCTGTGCAAAGGAGGGCTACCAAAATGGTACATGGTCTAAAAAATAAAACTTACCAGGATAGGCTCAATGACCTAAATATGTATAGCTTAGAGGAGAGAAGGGAAAGAGGTGATATGATAGCAACTTTCAAGTACATTAAAGGGTTTAGTAAAACTGAGGCTGTGGGTATTTTACATAAAATGGAAAATTCAAGAACAAGGGGTCATGAGCTCAAGCTAAAGGGTAGTAGATTCAGAAGTAATTTGAGGAAGCACTTCTTTACAGAAAGAGTGATTGATTTATGGAATAAACTTCCTCAAGAGGTAGTAGCAACAAACACTGTGGGGGACTTTAAAAATGCATGGGACAAGCATAAGGCTATCCTACGAACTAGATAAGTTTATACTGTTAGGTAAGGTCGGGCAGACTTGCTGGGCCTATGGCTCTTATCTGCCGTCAATATCTATGTTTCTATAAGGCAACATATATAACAGAAGCCAATAGGCAGCTAAGCGATGAAAATGTCTACTTGAAATTAAGAAACAATCCTACTGAATCTTTTAAAAGAGATCTTTTGGCATTACTGGACGATGGTCTCGAAGAGGGTATCCTAGACCAAAACACGGTTGATTTTCTTTTTGTTGAGAATCCAATTACTCCGATTTTCCACCACCTCCCCAAGGTGCATAAGTCCTTGGAGGAGGTGAGGGGTAGACCAATCGTGGCAGGGATAGGTTCCCTCTTTGAAAACATGTCCAGTTGGGTGGAATCGTTGCTCCAGCCATTTGTATATCAGCTCCCCTCCTATTCAAGAGACACAAAACATCTTTTAAATTGTGTCAAACAAGTGGTTTGGAGTGAACAATGTACTTGGCTAACTATAGATGTAGTGGGGCTGTATTCAGCTATACCCTACTTGAATGGCCTGGAGGCTATTAACTACTCCTTGAATACTCTCAGCAATTATGATGTAGTAAGATCCCTGGATTTCTTGCTGACCCATAATTTCTTCCCTTTTGGTGGGGATTTCTATCTTCAGAGACGTGGTACGGCAATGGGAGCCAAGTTTGCCCCAGCCTACGCCAACCTTTTTATGGGTTGGTGAGAGGCAATCCATGTCTTTGGAGATAGAAATCACCATAGGAATAGTATCAGGGTATACAAGAGGGTCATCAATGACCTCCTGTTCCTCTGGACGGGGGGGGGGGGGGAGGTCATCAGGAACTTGTGGATTTTGTTAGCTATCTCAATAAGAATGATGTGAACTTACAGTTCACATATGCCCATGACTCAAGCTCATTGCAGTACCTTGACCTTTTACTTATTGAAGACACTGAGTCTTAATCAGCAAGAACTAAGCTGTACAGGAAACCATTAGCTTCCAATGCCATTTTGCATGCCCGAAGTAACCACCCCAAACACACTGGTTTTGGGGTGGCTAAGGGCCAATTTATTCGCATAAAGCAAAACTGCACAGATGAAAATAGTTGTAAAAAAGAAAGTGAAGCTTTGAGGTCCCAACTCCTGGATAGGGGCTATTCTAAAAAGGTGGTGGATAGAGCCTATTTGGAGGTTTCTCGTCTGGACAGGGATCAGTTACTGCTATTCCGGAAAGGTGTAGGGCGCAATACGAATTACGACACCCGAAAACCAACATTTATAACATATTATAGTGCCCAGTTCACACAAATCTGACATTGTTAAAAAACATCTCCCCATACTTACTGCTGAGGACAGCCTGAAAGACTTTGTGTCATCAGGCTGACCCTAGGTAATATCTTATCCCCCAGTATGCTGCGTCCTTCTAAAGTTCATACAGGTAGCTGGTTGAGTGTTAAGGGGCACTTTAAGTGCCACTTCAGCAACTGTATAGCATGTGGACATACTGAAGTGTCAAAAAGCTGGCTACCCATAACTAGGTCTATTATGTTCTGATTGGTAGGGACGTTTTTCCTTTCATGATCGCAGCAGGTTGTAATTAATGTAATTGTAAGATATGTATTTAAAGCACATGCTACACATCTACAGCATGTCTATGATTAAAGCAGTTCGCTGCCAAAATGTGTAAGATGCTGTTTTCCATGCTTGGATTTTAATACACTTGATTTTACAGTGTTTTTTTTCTCCATTAATAAAAGCTAACTTTTAAATTTTACACCTTGAGACTTGCCGGTTCTTTCTTTGTTGTCAAAGTGTAGAGGTGCCAGAGGTTTTAGAAAAAATAACTGTCTTAAATAAAGGGTGGGCCGTGGACTCACCATATCCGGAAATAAATACATTTATCAGGTAGGCATAAATTATGTTTTCTTTCCTAAGATATGGTGAGTCCACGGAAAAATCAATTACTAGTGGGACTCAATACCCAAGCTAGAGGACACAGATGATAAGGGAGGGACAAGACAGGTAGACCTAAACAGTAGGCATCACCGCTTGAAGAACCACAGCCTGAGCAAATTGAGAAAGCCTGCCCCCTACTAGACACTTCATGCTGACTTGGAGTCAGCCGCAGGTTTCTTAGACTGTTTCCCCTTATTCCAAGACTGACGAGTAAGCCTTGGATAGCTCCTGCTTGGCAGAGGAAGTGGAGGGTTTACCTCCAAAGTTACGAAAGGAACGAAAATTACTCTGACGCCCTTTCTGTTTATTCTTCTTATCCTGAGGAAGAAAAGATCCCTTTCCCCCTGTGATATCTGAAATAATTTCAGCCAAACAAGGTCTTACCCTTGTAGGTAATAGCTAATAATTTAGACTTAGAAGAAACATCCGCAGACCAGGATTTTAACCAAAAGGGCTCTGCGAGCTAGAACCGCAAAACCAGACATTTTTGCTCCCAGTTTAATGATCTGTAAGGAAGCATCCGTAATAAATGAATTGGCTAACTTAAGAGCCTTACTCCTGTCCTGGATCTCCTCAAGAGGAGTATCTGTCTGAATAGAATCAGACAAGGCATCAAACCAGTAAGCTGCAACGCTGGTAACAGTAGCAATACACACCGCAGACTGCCATTGAAGACCTTGGTGAAAAAACATTTTCTTTAATAATGCCTCCAATTTCTTATCCATTGGATCCTTAAAGGAACAACCATCCTCTATGTGAATAGTGGTCCTCTTAGCCAAAGTGCAAACAGCTCCTTCCACCTTAGGAACCGTTTGCCATGACTCCTTATAGAGTCAGCTATAGGAAACATTTTCTTAAAAATAGGAGATGGAAAAAAAGGAATACCAGGTCTCTCCCACTCCCGTGCAATAATCTCATAAGCACGGTCTGGTACAGGAAATACCTCCACTGCAGATGGAACATCAAAATACTTGTTAAGCTTACTAGACTTTTGTAGGGTTAACAACGATAGTAGTATCGGAGTCATCCAAGGTAGCCAAAACCTCCTTAAGTAACAAGCGGAGGTGTTCCAGCTTAAATCTGAAGGACACAACTTCAGCATCAGTAGAAGGAATTACACTGCCTGAATCCGAGAGTTCACCCTCAGATGCACCCGAAGAATCATCATCCTCAGACTTTTGAGAGGAAAAATGTGATTAGCCACTTTAGGATCTGAAACCTTACTTACTGTTTATTTAAATTTCCTTTTGCGTTTTCCCTGCAGTATGGGAAAAGCAGACAGCGCCTCAGATACCACAGAGGATACCTAGGCAGCAATATCTTGCAAAGTAACCCCAGACGGAGCATGAGAGGAAATGCAGGGCACTGGGGGTTCCACCTGGGCATCAAAACATAAGCTACAGGTAACATCCTGCACAGCCTCCTGATATATAATACAAAAAAAGAAGCAAATAAAAAAAAATCTAACTATATATATTTAACAAAGGATATAATACAGAACAAAAAAAAAGTTCTTAAATAATTGTTCCCTTTAAATTTACCAAATCAAGAAAACATACCCCAGGCAACACTCTACACCTCATCAGAATTCCTGAGGTGCCCTACCTGTCCTGTAACCCGCAGAAAACAGAGGAAAAAAAACTATCCTGTTTACAATCCAGATTAGCAAAAACAGCAAGAAGCCTTCTAAACAGCAGAGCCATCTGAAATATGCGCACCTCACTTTACAGGAAGTGAAGAAAAGCGGCAAAAAAAACTCTGACATGAAGGAATCAGAACCTCCCTAAAAGTGGTGGTCCTATAGCTGACAAAAAAGCCAATATTGTTTTTTTTTTTTTTTTTTTTTTTTTTTAAAAAAAACAACTCTCTCGAAAACAGGCTTAAAAACAAACAATAAAACCCCCCAAAAAAGTACATAATCCGTTACTAAAAACGGATCCTCACTGAGCCATCAATAAAATAAATAACTCCTCACACTAACAGTGCCTTCAAAAACTGCCATAAAAACCTGCACATTGACAGGAATAATAAAAAACGTTCCCCTGCAGCGTTTCAGCTGAATAAGTGTCACATTTTTCCCTGCTTACATAGAAAAATAAAACTGGCACTTACCTTAATATTTATCTGTCCGGCAGTAGGACAGCTCACCTGGTTTTGGGAAAACGCCGTGAGGATTGTACCCCACAAGTTCCCAATTGCATAAAAGTCACCACTGCCCTACTGATGAGACTGACATGGGCTAAGGCTAGACCCTTTAAAAATATCAGACACCAAAAAGAGAATGACTGTGGATTATGGTTAAGGGAAGCGACATATAACAGCTTTGCTTTAGTGCTCTTTGCCTCCTCCTGCTGGCCAGGAGTGATATTCCCACTAGTAATTGATGATTCTGAGGACTCACCATATCTTAGGAAAGAAATGTATTTAAAGTGATGGTAGACTTTACATGCTTTAAAATCAGGTCCGGAATCTAAGCAATATTTTAGATGGACTTTAATTGATCACTTCTAATGAAGATGTGCTATAACTTACTTTTTAATCTAGCCGTGCCATTTTTGTGAGTTAAAGGTTCTCCAATAAGTGCTCTAGCCATATGGCACAGCTAGATTATGGTCGATTGGAGAACAGATTAAACCGTTAGCTCACAAAAAACAAAATGTATGCTTACCTGATCAATATATTTATTTCCGGGCATGGAGAGTTCACAACGTCATTCCAATTACTAGTGGGATATTCAACTCCTGGCCAGCAGGAGGAAGCAAAGAGCACCACAGCAAGGCTGTTACAGTGACATAAAACAAGTTGGGATAGAGACAAAATAATATAATATTTACTTTACCTGCAAATTTATACTGAAGTGTCTCGCCATTAACCCTTTCTTTTAAGTTTCTGAATTGTAAAGCTCTAACTCCCCCCACACACACACATTTCCTTCTATTGCTTTATCTCTATCTATTGTTGTTTTGGTAGAATGCAAAAAAAAAATAGGGATAATATGCTGGAGCATGCCTAGTAGCTGTGAACTCAGTTGAAATACAATGCCTGTGTCTAAACACGGATAAGAGGGGTGGAGTTGGCTTCTCCAGGCAGCAAGGCTATGTAATTCATTTTGCTTATTTTTGAAAATGATTTTAAAATACTTGCTAGCAATTTTTAAACATTTTTTTAAATTATTTAGCCCTTTTAGGATATGCACAGATCTCAACCTGTTTATGTCCCTTTAAGTGTAACTTCCCTTACCCATAATCCCCAGTCATTTAGCCGATGGGGATGGAAAAAGAATAAACACAAGGCTATAGAGGTGCCTAAGGTTTACTAAAAAAAAAAAAAAACTGGCAAATTATCTTTTAAAAAGAGGGTGGGGTCGTGGACACTCCATTCCCGTAAAGAAAGCAATTTATCTGGTAAGCATAAATTTTGTTTTCTTTCCTATGGCATGGATAGTCCACAACGTCATTCCAATTACTAGTGGGAAACAATACTCAAGCTAGAGGACACGGAATGAAAGGGAGGGAGAACAAAGGCAGGAGAACCTAAACAGAAGGCACCACCACTTGAAGAACCTTTCTCCCAAAAGAGGCCTTAACCGAGGAAAAAGTATCAAATTTGTAGAATTTGGAAAAAGTATGCAAAGAGGACCATGTTGCCGCCTTGCAAATCTGTTCCACAGAAGCTTTAATTGTGAAAGCCCAAGATGAGGAGACCCTGGTTAAATGAGCGACAATCCTCTCAGGAGGCTGCTGTCCAGCAGTCTCATAAGCAAAACAAATCATACTTCTTAACCAGAGGGAAATCTTTAGTAGCATGAAGGTAAAATTTTAGAGCACGAACATCAAGGTTCCTCTGCGATAAATCCGAATGGTCTCCGTTCCATTGACTGAGCATGCAAAGCTGCAACGATCGCAGATGGAACGATGTCCATGGAAGCCACCATCAGACCAATCACCTCCATGCACTGAGCCACTGATGGACGTAAAACAGACTGGAGAGAAAGATAAGAAGCAAGAAGTTTGGATTTTCTGACGTCCGTCAGAAAAAACTTCATGGACAGGGAATCTATGATTGTCCCTAGGAAACACACTCTTGTAGTTGGAACTAGAGCACTCTTTTCTAGATTCACCTTCCACCTGTGGGAAGGTAGAAAAGACAACAACATCTCTGTATGAGATTTTGCTAGTTGAAAAAATGACGCCTCAACCAAGATGTAAACCACAAAGCTCAGCGAGCTAGAACAGTGAAGCTAGACATTTCAGCTCCCAGTCAAATTACCTGCATGATAGCATTGCAGATAAAGGTATTGTCCAGATTAAGAGCTTTGATCCTATCTTGGATCTCCACTATTGTAGATTCTTCTGATATCAGATCAGGCAAGGCACTGCACCAATAAGATGCTGCTCCCACAACCGTACAATACTTTGCCACAGGTTGCCACTGTAATCCTTGATGGATGAACATCTTCTTTAAGTTAAAATACATGTGTTTCACTTAGAGGAAAGAAGAGAAATCACCTCAGTGTGAAAAATCACTTCAGCGTGAGAAAGAACAGCATTGATTCATATGCAGAAAAATACAATTAACCCTTAGAGTATTAAGGACATAGGAGAATATCTATATAAATATGTAGAAAATTCAGCTTTTTATTGTAAAAAGGGGATAACCCTAATGTGCCCATTTACAGAACACAAAGATTCATAATATAAAATCTTAAGCTCCTTGAATATACAAACAACCATATATGGTGTCATCAATCAGAAATAAACTCATATGAGAGATTTTTTGTTGAAGGAAAACTGCTATCAATAACGGACACCAGATGGCAGCATTGATCAACTTATTCTCTAATATAAACTTAAAGGGACATGAAACCCAAAATTTTTCTCACACGATTCAGATAGAGAATACAATTTTAAACAACTTTCCAATTTACTACTTTAATTTAATTTGCTTCTTTCCCTTGTTATCCTTTGCTGAAATATTAACTAGGAAATCTCAGGAGCATCAAAGAATCTAGTTTCTAGCTGCTGATTGGTTGCTGCATATTTATACAGATTGTCATTGGCTCTCCCATGTGTTCAGTTTGAAACCAGTAGTGCATTGCTGCTCCTTCCACAAATGATACCAAGAGAATGAAACAAATTAGATAATAGAAGTAAATTAGAAAGTTGTTTAAAATTGTATTCTCTATCTGAATCACGAAAAAACATTTTTGGGTTTCATGTCCCTTTAATGTAGAGAAAACAAGCCTACATAAAATAAATGCAAATACGCATGAATTCTTAATAAAGAATCTAAATGTTATAATATGTACGTGTCTCCATAGCCACTCAGCCTTGTTGGTTTGGGAAACTGTACCAGCAGGTTACTGAGCAACGCATAACATACACCCCCAAGGGGTTAAAAAGTGCGTCAGCTCTAGTGATCTTGTTTGAGAAAAATGGCGCCCATAAAATCGCTAAATACATGTAAGAGACTTTTACTGGTACATACAATAATAAATGAACGGGCCCATGAACATTATCCCGCCACTGCCCCGTCTCAAGTCCAATCCCAGATATACATGGGTTCTGAGGACTGTCTATGGAAGAAAACTATGCATAGCGATCGTATAACTAAACAGATCTTTGTAAATCTCTAAACCAATGTAAGGTATATACAACCTGATGTGTCTTATAAGAGACCGCCTTAGCGAGATCGGATGTGCTGCTAAGGATAGCGCAGCCCTACACACTTGCACCATCTTGTCTCCCTCAACGGTTGTTAGACAAGTGCGTCGCAAACAACCCAGTCCTAGGCAGGAAAGAAATGATTACCCTTCCGCAGCTGAAACACTTAGGAAGCTAAGGGCAGCGGTTCACACTAGATACTTGTCCCCAACCATATAAGGGAGTTAGAAATAAAAAGGCCAGTAAATGTAAACTGCTGCAAACTATGCTGATAGAGGGAAACCCTCTGAAAAAAACTATACAGCCCGTTCTGGTTCACCAATAAAAAGGTAAAAAACCCTACTTGAAACCGGAACGTCAAGGCTGAAAATAGAAGGGAAAAAAGAAACCCCATAAGGAGCTCTGTTTCCAAGATGGCCACTAGATAAAAATTGCTACAGACACCCTCCCTTACACTAAAGGGAGTCAGTTAAACTGTAGCAGGAATATTAAAACCCCAACCTGCTCAAAAAGCCATAAAAATATCCTGAGCAAAGGATATAAAATCTTATTCAGACCCACTAAGAGGGAATTTATGGGCCATCTAGGGCACCCACTACAGAGTCCCCTGCATAGATCCCCTATGATGGCATGAAAATACAAAAGGACTTACCCTCCAGGCTCTTCTGTTGTGGAGCAGACAACAGCTGCAAGTCTGTTAGGCTCATCTGGAAAATAAGAAAGAACAGAGTAACCAACCCTGGCTTTCTTTGAAGGGGTAGCAATAATGTTAGAAATAAAAACAAAGACAACCTCACTGCTTTCTAAGTGCTAATAGCCACCATTACTCTTACTAAAGAGATTGACATGGACAAAGCTTAGCCCCAATCCTTGCTTGCAGGGAAAAGTACCCATACAAGGATTAAATATCTTCAAACACCATCTTCGCACATCCTCCACCGACAGAGGCAAAGAGAATGACTGGGGATTATGGGTAAAACAAGTTACACTTAAAGGGCCACTAAACACAAATTTTTTCTTTCATGATTCAGATAGAGAATACAAATTTAAACAACATTACAATTTACTTCTTTTATTTATTTTGCTTCATTTTTTAGATATCCTTAGTTGAAGAAAAAGCAATGCACATGGTAAGCCAATCACACGAGGCATCTATGTGCAGCAACCAATCAGCAGCTACTGAGCATATCTAGATATGCTTTTCAGCAAAGAATATCAAGAGAATAAAACAAATTAGATAATATAAGTAAATTAGAAAGATGTTTAAAATTGCATTCTCTTTCTAAATCATGAAAGAAAAAAATGTGGGTTTCATGGCCCTTTAACAGCTTTGCTGGGGTGCTCTTTGCCTCCTCCTGCTGGCCAGGAGTTTAATATCCCACTAGTAATTGGAATGACGTTGTGGACTCTCCATGCCATAGGAAAGAAATATGAATTATGAAGTGGGCATTCAGAGAGTGGGGTATTAGAATAGTAAGTTACTTTGCATCTTCTTCAGAAGTGATGATGTAAAGTCCCTGTAAAATATTGCTTAGATTACGGACCTGATTTTAAAACATGTAAAATTTAACCACTTTAATGTCCCTTTAAGCCTGCACTTTTAATTCTCACCTAGTCAACACATGCAAACATATTAAAATTGATGTTGTCTAGACTAGAGTGCATTTTGATGCTATGTCAAGGTAGTTTTAAACCTTATCAGAGTACTGTGACTCATCTTTACCTAGATCTCCCATACCTGATAGGATTTTGCGATAATCTAAATAACACAGGAATACAACTGCTTACAAAGAAAGACTTAAAGGGACATGACACCCACATTTTTTCTTTTATGATTTAGAAAGAGAATGCCATGTTAAACATCTTTATAATTTACTTATATTATCTAATTTGTTTTATTCTCTTGATATTCTTTGCTGAAAAGCATATCTAGATATGCTCAGCAGCTGCTGATTGGTTGCTGCACATAGAAGCCTCGTGTGATTGGCTCACCATTTGCATTGCTTTTTCTTCAACTAAGGATATCTAAAAAATGAAGCAAAATAAATAATAGCAGTAAATTGTAATGTTGTTTAAATTTCTATTCTCTATCTGAATCATGAAAGAAAGATTTTGGGTTTAGTGGCCCTTTAACTGCTAGCAGTTATGATCCTTATAAATTGTAAAGCAGATTGTAGTATATTAAGCTTCATTCTTACCTGGACCTCATCTTCGTCATTACTGTTGTAGTCTGTTTGGCAACAAGTTGGAGATTCTGACCTGCAGAAGATGGTAAATCAGAAATTGTCAGATTTACTTAAACAAAAAATGTAAATGCATCAAGCCATTTATGGAATATAATCAACTCTCTTGGTGTGAGAGTCTATAAGTAAGCTTCACAGCTTTTCAACACTTGGGCACGCACGCTGAGGCCTGCCAACCTCCTATATATAAATCCACAAAACAAACGATAGCGTCAGCACAATACTTTAAAAAAATTCTTCTTTTATTTATTTAAGCAACATCAGGATAAAAACAGCAACGTTTCGAGTCACGTAGACCCTTAGTCATGCTATAGATTAAGGTTAGACACCTCCCTAATATACCACCTGTATGCAAATTATCTTAATTAGCTTTCTTAGTTTCCATAGAAAAAACAATGTCAATACCCCCTACCGGTCAGGTTTTTTGTAGCAATATCCCTTTCACAAAAGTCTTAGTATAACTTTGTATTTATCATAGTAACTCTTCATATTATACATTGTATCAATGTCATACAAGATGGTGTATAACCTTACGATTCCATTAATATACAATTACACTTTTATAAAAAATAAAAAAAAATCATAAAAACAAATGGAGATAATGGAGATCATAATCTTTGTTTAACCCATTCGGATATAAAGTTTTGAGGTGTTGTATCCACCATACTTCCCTCTTTTTCAGCATCAACTCTCTGTTACCTCCTCTCCTTTGTTTGGGATAGATATAGATTTATATACATATACACACACATACCTGAAAATAGCTTTACTTTTAAGAAAATATGTAAATGTTCTGTTTTAGCAATGGAAAGCGTTATAGTTAGTTCAAAGGAACATTAAAACTAATTTTGTTCTTTCATGATTCAGATAAAACATACAATTTTAACCCTTTAAGCTGTATGCACATAGCTACTATGTCACAGGATACTTTGCCTAGCCTACCTACCCTGTTGTAGTAGCTACGTCCAACCTTCTGCCTCATGCTGTGGTCCCGGCAGTCAGAGAAAATGTAAAAAACCAACAACAACAAACTAGGTACTGGTAAGAAGCTGACAGTACCTAAGATGGCGACATCTAGTGAGGGGGGATCCCTACACTCAAGAAATTTAAAAAATAAAAATAATATCCCTAAACTGCATACTGGCAGACTCTCTGCCAGTACCTGAGATGATGGTGACCAGTAGGGGTTGAGGGAGGGAAAGAAGCTTTTTGGGAAAGAGCCGGTAATGATCAGGGTGTTGGATGTGTCAGGTGAGAGGGTAATCTCTACACTACAGCTAAAATTAACCTTACAAGTTACCTGATTAAACCCTTCACTGCTGAGAATTTCAGAAGTGGTGTGCAGCTGCAATTAGCGGCCTAACTGCAAAAAACAAAGGCAAAGCCAGGCATGTCTGCTGCTTCTGAACAAAGGGGATCCCAGAAAATCTTTTAAATGGAGTCATAGCAAAAATGCTAAAAATTCTCTGGTCTTTTGGCCAAGTTTTTCTATGAAATTCCAATTTATTTTTTGTTATCTATTTTGCATCATTCTCTTACTATACTTTGTTGTAGGAACAGCAACGCATTAATTGGAGCTAAACACATTGAGTAGAGGTATCTATGTGCAACCACCAATCAGCAGCTAACTCCCAGTAGTGCATTACTGCTCCTGAGCCTACCTAAGTATACAAAGATAAGGAAGAAATTTAATTAACAGAATTGAATTGGAAAGTTGTTTAAAGTTACATGTTCTGTCTGAATCATGAAAGAAACATTTGAGGGTTCATATCCTTTACGCATTGCAAACAATCTACATATATATCGGGGTTTTTTGCAGTACAATCTTGTTAACCCCTTTCTGCCAGGAACAAATTTCTGATGTAAACAAATAAGTAAAAATTGAAATCATGCGATTGTGTGATTTCATTGATAGGATTGTGTCAGAGGGGAGTGACTTTGACCCTAGGCACACATTCAAGTCCACAATCCCATTTAGGAAGAGGCTATGGCTTCAGGACAGCCAATAGGCTAGGACATTCCATGCCGTCCTAACGGTGCTGTAGCCCAGTGCAGTTAGGATGGCATGGAACATCATAACCGTAGGAAGGGGTTAAAGACAGTGCCTTGTCTTAACATGTACTATACGTATGAGATAAAACAAAAACTTACCTTCCAGAAACCACTAGAGTACCGTCATCAAGTAAATAGTCCTTTACATCTTCTGGCAAAGGGATTGTAACACTAAAAATAAAGAAAGGACACACAAAATAAAATACTAAAAGTGTTCATCAGCAGCCAGTGTGTGCTACATGTTTCACTCATTCAAACATAAATGCTGCATTAATATTTTCAAGAATGGGAACGACCATTATTTCACAGGAATAATCTAGGAGGAATGTGGTATAGAAGAGGCAATAGTTATATCAGGGATTTGTCTGCTTCTCAGATATTAAAAGACTGTGAAATTCAATCTGCATAAACAATTGCATGTGCTTCTAATACAATGTTTCCTGATTAGATCTCATGATTAGTTTCTTTTGAGATGAACTAGATATTTATAAACAATGATAACCTTGTTACATTGTATACTATTCTTATTTTTTTGGCAAGTCTTTCTTTTGTACAGGAAACAATAACATAAATATTGGGTTACGTGTGAATAGTTGCTGCACGGCAGCTGCTGTGGACCCCTCCAAAATAAGTTTACACTCAAGTAAAGAAGATATTATGTGTGTAAAAATGCCCATGGTGAATTGTAAGATCTGTATTGAATGGGGCACAGAATCTAAAAGAGAACTGTGTGCGATCAATCAAAAACCAGCACTGTTGGGGTTGGCAGATTTCTATTACATTTCATAGCAAGGCACAATATTGAAGAGGGGACACACTTGTATGAAAGGGGATGCTTAAAGGGACAGTAAAGTCATAAACATTCTTGATTTAGACAGAGAATACAATTTTAAACAACTTTCCAATTTACTTATATTATTTAATTTGCTTCCTTCTCTTGTTATCCTTTGCTGAAAGGTTTATCTAGTAAGGCTCAGGAGCAGCAAAGAACCTAGGTGTGTGTGTGGGTGTGTGTGTGTGTGTGTGTGTGTGTGTGTGTATACACACACAAACTGATTGTCATTGGCTCACCCATGTTTTTAGTTAGAAACCAGTACTGCATTGCTGCTCCTTCAACAAAATGATACTAAGAGAATGAAACAAATTTGGATAATAGAAGTAAAACTGGAAAGTTGTGTAAAATTGTATGTTCTACCTAAATCATGAAAGAAAAATGATAGGTTTCATGTCCCTTTAATTATCTTTTTCTTCAACAGTTCTGTTATTTTGATTTGGAGCAATTTTAAAAGGAACAGTAAATTAAAATTAAACAAAGGAATATGAAACCCCTTTTTTAATGATTTAGATAGAACATCTGATTTTAAATGTACTTCAATTAGCAAATTTGCTTGATTCCTTTGGTATTCTTTGTTGAAGAAGCAGTACTTCACTATAGAAAGCACGCTAAACACATTGGGTGCACCAATTTCAGGAGGTATATACAAAATCACAGGAGCAAAAATGCTTGGAGCTATTGGGCTCTGGCTCCTTGGACTTGTGAAGCACTGTTTGAATGACTGGAAATTTGTATAAATAGAAGATTAGCTAAAAAAAATAGAGGCCACCTGCTTGAGATTGAATGCAATGTTAGATCTGTCAATTACAAATTATGAGCTTAACCATCTTTTATTGGTAATATCCATGATGAACAATATTACTAGGAGTGAAAAAAGGGAATTTCACTAGCTCTGTAAAGACGCATTTTAACCTTTGTATATTAATTTCACAATCTAAATTTGAATCTAATGTAAGATGAATTTTTACACATCACAGGAATAAAGGCACAATTGGCTCGCTGGTGCCTTGGTCTTTTGTCATTTTATGAAAATGTTTGGCACTAAGGCAGTTGGCTCCTGCAAGGAAAATGTGTTTTCACAGCATATTGGATTATATATCACTCAGAAAAACACAAACATTAGATTGAAATTGCTTACACCTTTAATTACACATAAAATATATGTATCTCTAGTGCTCTGAAGTGTTCTTACTACATACAACACTAGTACTTGTTTAAAAAGATAGACAACTCCTTTACTACCCATCCCACAGCTTTGCACAACCATTATAACCTCTAAATCTCTTCCTGTTTGTAGACCCTGCAGGCCGCCTCTTATCTCAGTGCATTGTATTAGCTTTTTACAGCCAGACAGTGCTAGTTTATGTGTGCCATATAGATAACATAGTGCTGGTTTCTGCATCACTCCACAAGAGTGAGCACAAAGTGGCTAAAATGCAAGTTTGTAAAAAGCACAGAGATAAGGAGGCAGTTTGCAGAGGCTTAGATAAAAGGTAATCGCAGAGTTAAAAAGTACATTAATATAATAGTGTTGGTTATGCAAAACTGGAGAATGGGTAATAAAAGGGTTTATCTATCTTTTTAAACAAGTGTAAGCCAGCGGCTTACGCGTTTCAGCCGTACTTGGCCGTAATCATAGCCTAATGGTAACTGAATATTTGCGAGTCCTTTAAAAAGGAGTAAAACAAATTCTAACTGGATAATACAGAGTACATACCTCTCTCACTTAAAGCACCAATACACATTGATAGCAAATGAACATGCAAGAGCAAATATATGCATATATACAGTGAACAAACGTTATATAAAGACAATTTAGAAAGTGAACATGAATAATTATTATCAAACAGACTAACAGTGTGTAACACAAATAATTGACAAGAAAGTAATCCATATCACCTTGGAAAATATTAGCCGTACATCACCCAATACAGCAAAGGTATTATACCAGAAGAGTATAAATTAATGTACAAAAAAAGCCAATATTAAACCAAAACAATATATGACTCATTCTATAAATCAATCAAATGCAAGATATATGTTATTCAAAAACAGGTGGGGATACAAAACCACACAATAATAGTGAACCTATAGATTAATAAATTCATATCATTCTATACAATATATAAACAACATAACCTTGGCTGAAAATGATATCACCCTAAAAGCAAATATATAAATGCAGCATGGGAACAAGAAAAAAAAAATCACAAAATAATCATTACGTGGATACACACACGGCAACCTTATACAAATATCTCACGTTTATTGAGCAGTTTAAGCCTGTTGCCTCCTCCTCCTGATTTGGGAACATTAACTTTTTTGATAACACACCATTTAAATGTACTTAAATCTTTATGATGATTATTTACAAAATGCTGTACAATATGAGTGGATGATTTGCCCACATTGATGGTAGAGAAATGTTCCCTGATTCTAGAGGATACTTCCCTAGCAGTGAGACCTATATATTGAAGGTGTCAGCATTCATATGTGATGAGATAAATGACATAAGTGCTGGTGAAATTAGGGCAACCATATATTCTAAAAGCCTCCCCAGTGGTCATAGAGGTGAAAGAATTTGAAATCTGCGCAAAATCACATTGCTTACATTATCTATGGCCACATTTAAACATACCATTGTGTAAAACCCAAAGGCTTCTGATGGGTTTAGTAGTAGTCAGTTTGGTAGGATACACATAGTTACCAATAGTCCTACATTTACGGTAAGAACACCTGAGGACAGATTTAACAGTATTTTGTAACTTGTCATCAGCCGATAACAGGGTAAAATGTTTTCTCACAATTTTGTAAATGTCCTCCTACTGGGCACTGTACTCAGTCACAAAAGTGATCCCTTTGTGTAGGTCTTTCGTACCTGTTTTTTGTCTACCAATACCGAATTTCTATCCAGTTTATAAACTTCATATCTAGCTTTGTTGATAACTTGGGTTTTATAACCTCTAGCTCTTAGTCTGGCACTTAGTTCCTCTGCCTCCTGTACATATTCATCATGTATAGAACAGTTCCGCCTAAGTCTGACAAACTGGCCTTTGGCCACGGCATAAGGAACATGACGGGGGTGGCAACTGGTAGCGCGGAGTAAAGTATTTCCAGTAATTGGCTTGCGGTAAACTGTGGAATGTATACAGCCATTCACAGTGGCTGTCAATTTAATATCCAAAAAGTTTATACATTGCTTTTTAAATTCATAAGTAAAGCTCAAGCCAATATGATGATCGTTGAGGTAACAGATAAATGCCTGGCCTCTTCAAATGTACCATCCCATACCATTAAGAGGTCAACAATGTAATGCTGGTATACAAGGACATTGGACCTATAGGGATTAGTATCTCGAAAGAAGTGGGTCCTCTCCCACCAATCTAAAATCAGGTTGGCATAGGAGGGGGCAAACTTTGCCCCCATAGCAGTCCCACATTTCTGGAGATAAAAATTGCCCTCAAAGGTAAAGAAATTATGTGTCAATAAAAAATTAGTAAACCTGACTACAAATTTCTGAAAAAGAGTGCTATAATTAGTATGGTGTTTCAAAAAAATACTCAATGGCTTTTAGACCAGCCTCGTGGAGTATAGAAGTGTATAAGGCCACAACATTAATTGTAAACCAGCTTGACGTAGAGGTCAAAGAAATTCTGCTTAGAATACTCAATACATGTTTAGTATCACAAGTATAACCAGCCAAGGAAGTGACAAGGGGTTGTAAGATGCTGTCCAACTAGCAAGAGAGGTTTTCCAAAATAGAGTTAATACCACTGACAATCGGGTGTCCAACAATGTTACATAATGATTTATGAACCTTTGGCAGATTATAGTACAGGGGGATACGAGGAGACTCAATCAGAAACTGTGCAGTTGTGGCTATATTACAGGAGTGTTTACTGGCCTGTATATTTCCCACTGTTCCTGGTGGGACCTATTTTAACTCCTTTGATCCCTCACATACTGAATAAACCACTTTATTATGTTAATCTCAGGGGGGTTTTAAAGCAAAAGAAAGATTACTGTTTGCATGTTTAACTACAGCTTTTAAATGTAAATGATAAAATAAAGTTTGAGTAAAATGTCCTATAGAGAAGCATTACGATGAAGAATGTATTGAAGAATATCAAAAAAAGTTAAAGGGACTCTGAACCCAAATTTTTTCTTTCGTGATTCAGATAGAGCATGAAATTTTAAGCAACTTTCTATTTTACTCCTATTATCAAATTTTCTTCATTCTCTTGGTATCTTTATTTGAAATGCAAGAATGTAAGTTTAGATGCCGGCCCATTTTTGGTGAACAACCTGGGTTGTCCTTGCTGATTGGTGGATAAATTAATCCACCAAAAAAAAAGTGCTGTCCAGAGGTCTGAACGTAAAAAAAAGCTTAGATGCCTTCTTTTTCAAATAAAGTTAGCAAGAGAATGAAGAAAAATTGATAATAGGAGTAAATTAGAAAGTTGCTTAAAATTGCCTGCTCTGTCTGAATCATGAAAGAAAAACGTTGAGTTCAGTGTCCCTTTAATAGAAAGGTGGCGTTTAAAACATCTCCCTTTATACAGAAGCTTTGAAACCTTTATTTGTAAAGAAAGGTGCAGAATATATGAGATTTATATATATATATATATATATATATATATATATATATATATATATATATATAAATAACGCACCCCTACCTCTTCTAATAGGATATAAATACTAAAAGAGAGAGCTCTACGGTCCCTGTGTTGTTTCCCTACACATATAGCTGTAGAAAAACTCACTAGTTTTAGTAAACAGGCTCCATAAAGCTACATGTTCTTTACTTTCCGTATTATACCTAACACTCTGACTGCACAGGCTGCCAGCTACGCACCTTCTTATACTGAGTTTCTTGAATCTCGGGTACCACACGGGGAACTGACAGTTCAACACCTGCTCCTTCTTCATGCTGAGACAACCGACACAGGAAGTGTCCGCCATCAAAACTGCTCCTTCTTCATACTGAAACAGCTTGTCAGGAAGTGTCCTGCTTGAAAACTGCTCCGGTTAAAACAAAGGTTAGACAAGAGAGGACCGGTCATAATTGACAACTCTGAATAATAATGTAGGTTTATTATTATTGGGGTTTTTTTATTATTATTTATTATAATTATTTCCACCACTAACGTAAAACATTAACATAGTTACTGATACTATTTTACTATAAAATTCTGACATATGGCTGAACACAGTGAAGTAATGATTGATCCTTAGACTGCAAAACTGGGATGAATGTCCTGCCATCCGGATATGAAATCCAACTTTTCAGATATAGTGTACGATTTTTTACCAAATATCATCTATTATCAAATTGACTTCAATCTATTGGTATCCGGATTCCTTTGTTAAAAAGCAGTCATAGGCTCAGGAGAGTGCACGGATTGGAAGCACAATATTGCAGCTATTTTCTAAGAATACTAATGATAATGTTATACATTGGCAAACACTAACGCCACCTAGTGTTCAATACTGTACATCATTGTTAAAAGCCATATAAGTGCTCTGGAGACGCATACGCTACCCACCTATGTGTGCTCTTTAACAAATAACACCAAGAAAACAAAGCACATAGAAATAAACTGGTAATTTTTAAATATGGTTTGCTCTATCTGAATCATTTAAGGGATATGAAACACACATTTTTTTCTTTAACGATTCAGATAGAGCATGCAATTTTAAGCAACCTTCTAATTTACTACTATTATATTTTTTTTTCTTTGCTTTGTTGGGTTTTTTAGTTTAAAAGCAGGAATGTAAAGCTTAGGAGCTGTCTCATTTTTTTTATTCAGCACCTGGGTAGTGCTTGCTGATTGGTGGCTAAATGTAGCTCTACCCAGGTGCTGCTTTTTCAAATAAAGATCCCAAGAGAACGAAGAAAAATGTATAATAGGAGTAAATTAAAAAGTATCTTAAAATTGGGTTTCATATCCCTTTAAATGAAAAAAAAACAAAAAACAGGTTTTATGTATTTCTCAGATCGATTTGACACTGTAGCTAGTAATGTTGCTACATTTCCTTTAAAGGGACACTGAACTCAATGTTTTTCTTCTGTGATTCAGATAGAGCAGGCAATTTCAAGCAACTTTTTTAATTTACTCCTATTATCAATTTTTCGTTCTCTTGCTATCTTTATTTGAAAAAGAAGGCATCTAAGCTAAGGAGCCAGACAATTTTTGGTTGGGACCCTGGACAGCTCTTGTTTATTGGTTGGTGAATTTATCCACCCATCAGCAAGAACAACCCAGGTTGTTCACCAAAAATAGTCCGGCATCTAAACTTTGCTTTTCAAAAAAGATACCAAGAGAATGAAGAAAATTTGATAACAGGATTAAATTGGAAAGTTGCTTAAAATTGCATGCTCTATCTGAATCACAAAATAAACAAATTTGGGTTCAGTGTCCCTTTAAATAACACAAGTAATATAAACAAAGCAAGAAACAGTGTTGCAAAAGCTAAACGGGAGAGTAGATTATGCTCCCATATTGGTGCCATGTTCTATACAATATTGTTCCTATCTTCCTGACCGTTTTAGAACACAATTCCGCATGATATATTTATGTCTAACTATAGTCATATGAAGTTGTGGCGACCGGTTTTATCAGATAAAATCAGTTTGAATCTAATACAAACATAAAAAGACAAAATCGCGTATTTATTTATGCCAAGAGTCACAACATGTTTGTATTACAGTATTTGTGCAGCGAGCTCAAGGCGTAATAAATAAGTTATTTCGCCTTTACAGTGTGTGCGTTCCACGCCTCGTCTTCGAGTTCGTACTTTCTAATATTGTGAAATAGAGGCTTGGTTTATGCTTTCACCTGAGGTGATTGGCTAATGGCGGGTAACGTGACTTCGCTGTAGGCGGGGAAGTGTACAGCGTGTCAGTTCACTCAGTGAGTGCTGGTATTCGGTCGGTGACAGTAGCTCGTCTGTTGTAGGTAGGTGACGTCTGCCTGGTAATAAACACTTTAATTTAGGCTATGGGGGACAATTTTTCTATAAATACATCGATTGTACCTTGAACTTGATTTCGTTATCCACTAGGTACTCACAGCAGTCGGGTGTGGGAGAGTCATATACAGTATGTGCAGTATAATAAATAGAGCATACCTAGGAATCAGCCAATAATGTCTTTATAATAAAAATAAAATAAGTAACCTATAAATATTAGATACTATTAGATAATCTTTATGCATAGAGCCAGCATTTTGAATTAATTTCACTTTGTCATAATTTAATAAGCTCATTATTATTATTAACTAATTATATTTGAAAATAAAAAGCAAAATTACTATGCACACAAAGTAAATATAAACGTATTAAAAAAAAAAAAAGTTTCTCACATTGCAGCTCTTAAGCAGGACACAGCCAGTGATTGGAGGATACATGCGTATGCTGCTACAGATTTGCTTATTGTCTGTCTCCAGCTCAGGCTCTGTGATTATGTTGCAGATTCTAAGCAGCACTTTAGCTACGGACGCTAATGCGAAAATAATATGCTCTAATTAATACATTTATTTGTTAAAATGTTATTAAATCATCATTTGGCACAGGTTGCTCACTGGCTGGTAAGGGCAACACCTACAGATCTATGGATGGACTGGGATATACCCCATAATCTTAAAAAAAACCCCATGATTTTCAACACAGTGACAAAGTGTAATTTTATGTCATGGGTAGCAATATTGTTCTTACTTCTTATGAACATGTTGCTGATTTTACTTTTTTATCACCTAACATTTATCAATGGTGTTCTATCAGGAGCACAATAACATGTAATCAATTCAAGTTGCAGTGTTGTAAATGCACTTAGTGCACTATACACATACATTACATATACTGTATACTTAAAAGGATAGGAAAGTCAAAATTAAACTTGCATGATTCAGATATAGCATGTAATCCTTAAAGGGACATTCCAGTCAATTTAAATGCACATAGATTTGTTAGATCTTTAAATAAAAACATATTTGTAATATACATGTATTGGCAAAAATACTTCTAGTAAACGTTATCACTGTTTTAGTGTTAACATTTTTCTCAGCACGTGCATGTGAAGCATAGCTAGATATTGTCACTGCACCCACATGTTAAATAATGCAGCTGCTCAGATCATCAGCGGGGCTTGTATCATGTCAGCCATTACCAAATTAAGTCATTACCTGATGGTACAAGCACTTTAGGCTAACTGAGCAAGTGCTGTGTTTAAAATGCTGGTGCACGGTGCATACTTAAAAGCTATAGCTGTTTCAAAAGTGTATTTATTAGAAGCATTTTTGCTAATGCGTGTATATTACAAAATTTCTTCTGTTCAATACCGAAATGCACCCATGTGGTTTCCAATTTTGGCTGGAATATCCCTTTAAGATAGTTTCAAATGTATTTCTATTCTCAAATGTGCTTCATTCTCTTGGTAAAGAATACGCACACATCCTACACTAGTCTAGCTAGCTGCCGATTGGTGCCTGCACAAATTTGACTTTTGTTATTGGTTAACTAGATGTGTTTATCTAGCTGCCAGTAGTGCAATGTTGTTTCTTCTGCAAAGGATAACAAGAGAATTAAGCTAATTTCCAAATCATGAAAGAAATGTTGGGGTTTCATGTTCCTTTTAAAGTGATGGTAAATTTGCTCTGTACTGAAAGAAGGTCCAGAATCTGTTTTTTTAATAACCGTTTAATTTGTAAGATTGTAGATGCGCAAATTCCTGTTATTGATTTACATCTGGAAGTTTAATTAACCCCCACTCCGGCCGCCCTTTACTAAAACGTTATTGTTTCTCAGAGAGATCAGAGAGCATGAGTAGTTCTGCAATGCCTTGTTTTTTTTGTATGGCTAGAATGTTGATTGGCTAAGAGTTTAAAACGTCCCCTCAAAGGGGGGGGAAAAGCAATTTTGTAAAGGGCAGCCAGAAGGGGGATAATACAACTTCTAGATGTAAGTAAATAAATAATGAATTTGCCCATCTACAATAACATTTTATGAATGAAACTGCTATTAAAAAACAAAATACGGAGATTTAGTATCTTCATTCAGTACAGAGCAAATTAAACAAAAATTAAACAAGGTTAGAAAACTATATTTCAAAAAATATTTTTGTAATGTGCTACATATTTTGAAGCTGACTAAATACTGATTTGTCAAGGATTGAAGTTTATTCACTAATCTACAAAGTCTACCGTTTTTCATTGTGAAGTAAAGACACCTACACAGCTGTCACCCAATCAGGAACATGTTATGTTTACTACCAAGTTTAAAAATAAATGTTATCTGAAAGTATATTAAAACAAAACTGCAGGTGAAATGTCATTCAAAGCTTGGTTAATGTTTATTTTTATTTTTTTGTTGCTTTTTTTCAATTTTGTTTTGATGCATTGATATAAAACATTGACAGACATTTATACCCAACTCTTTTTGTATAGCAGTTGGTTGCCAGATATAGTAAGACAATATGCATTAGTCCAGGATTTAGATTAGACGCTGCAATATATATACTATGTAAAAATGAATAATATCATTTTAGAAAACTATGAACACGCCACCTATGCATATACATTTAACTCATGACTGTCTTATAAGTAAGCATTATTGCTGACAATTTAAAGGTGTAGAAAGGTCAATATTGAAATGTGTAGGAATGCATTTCAATTTTAAATATAATAATTTTGCAATATGCTTCCATTAGTTAAAATGCCTCTAGTAAACGTTATTACTGTTTTTCATTGCTATATGCACATCCTGTGAGGGTCTGTGCACCAATATTCAAATGCCTCACCTTCTCAGAGAGCGGACAGTGTGTATTGCATCTGAAGATGTGATTTGTGTCATACAAGTCACTGCTGACTCTCTAAGGTGCGGTATTTAAATACTAGTGCATGAGCCCTTACAGCATATGTGCGTATGCTGCAGGAAAAACAGTAATAACATTTACTAGAAGCATTTTCTGCTAATGGAAGTATAGTGCAGCCATGTACATTTTTTCATTTTTTATCTTTCTATCCCTTTAATAATGGATTACATAATACATATGGAATGTGTCTTTAAATGTCATTGTGGCCATACATTTTTCATGCATAGTAGTCCAGTGTTGTAGATTTGGGTTTGGGGGATTAAAGGGACATGAAATATTATAATTTTCATTTACGATTCAGATCCAACATGCATTTTGACCCCTTACTGACCAGACCATTTTTCAATTTTCTTACTGTTAAGGACCAGGACTATTTTTACATTTCTGTGGTGTTTGTGTTTAGCTGTAATTTTCCTCTTACTCATTTACTGTACCCACACACATTATATACAGTTTTTCTTGCCATTAAATGGACTTTCTAAATATACCATTGTTTTCATCATATCATTTACTCTAAAAAAAAATATATAAAATATAATGGAAAAAAACACTTTTTTTCTAACTTTGACCCACACATTTTTTACACATCTACAACCAAAAAAAAACACCCATGCTAAATAGTTTCTAAATTTTGTCCTGAGTTTCGAAATACCCAATGTTAACATGTTCTTTGATTTTTTTGCAAGTTATAGGGCAATAAGTACAAGTAGCACTTTTCTATTTCCAAACCACTTTTTTTTTTTTTTTTTTTTTTTTTTTTAAAATTAGTGATAGTTACATTGTAACACTGATATCTGTCAGAAATCCCTGAATATCCCATGACATGTATATATTTTGTTTAGTAGACAACCCAAAGTATTGATCTAGGCCCATTTTT
The DNA here is from genome assembly GCF_027579735.1 of Bombina bombina. Lineage (NCBI taxonomy): Eukaryota > Metazoa > Chordata > Amphibia > Anura > Bombinatoridae > Bombina > Bombina bombina. Next base: position 75,094,992 of record NC_069504.1, on the reverse strand, counting down.
GTATATTTCCTGCCACCATTTCACCGCCAAATGCGATCAAATAAAAAAAATAAAAAATCGTTCACTTTTTCACAAACTTAGGTTTCTCACTGAAATTATTTACAAACAGCTTGTGCAATTATGGCACAAATGGTTGTAAATGCTTCTCTGGGATCCCCTTTGTTCAGAAATAGCAGACATTTATGGCTTTGGCGTTACTTTTTGGTAATTAGAAGGCTGCTAAATGCCGCTGCGCATCACACGTGTATTATGCCCAGAAGTGAAGGCGTTAATTAGGTAGCTTGTAGGGTTAATATTAGCTTTATTATAGAGATCAGCCTCCCACCTGACACATCCCACCCCCTGATCCCTCCCTGACTCCCCTCAAACAGCTCTCTTCCCTCCCCCACCTCACAATTGTCACTGCCAGTACTAAAATAAAAGGCTTTTTTTAAAAATAAAAATGTTATATAGGGGGGCGGAGCCAGAAGCCGAAACAATCAGACGCATATTCCTAGAGCTCCCGGCCTTACTAATCGAAATAACTATATTTAACTGATAATTCAGCTAGATTTATATGAGACTTATCGCCATTTAGCATTTGTTTGCAGGATTTGTTATCCAGAAAAAAATTATGCTGCAAAATCGAGATTTAGTAACCCTTTCAGGAGGGACCCGCCACGCCGAAAGAAGCAAACCATGTGGGCTCTACTCAACAGCTTGCAGCTCTAATACCTGTAGGACAACTACTCAGAATGTCCCTTTGACAGAGAGGGAGCTTCTGTGTGACTTATTACAGGACCTCGGCTGTCGGATGGCTAGCTGTTTCTCCGATCTTTCTAACACATTGGGATCTGCAATGAGGGCATCTGCCAGTGACGCGCCACTTAATCAAGGACCCAGAGACGCGCTGAGGGTATTACCTCTAGCATGTCCAACGCTAAAGCCCTACCAGCTCCCGCGACCTCATACCAATAGTGAGCAGAGCAGGTATGACCTGCACCCCATAAGCCGCACGACTATCACAGTGCACACTGCTGAGGCACCGGAACGGCCATCACAGAGTACTGAGCCCGAGCAATCACCTAGGCCCACATTCCGCCTATATGATATGAGGATATCTCCCTGGCTTTCTGGCGACGGTGAGTTACATGATTGGTATAGGGGAGCTCTTGAACTTACACGGTCGCAACTTTCACAGGGTCAAGTCCGGAGGCCTGAGTATTTGTCATCGCTATACACTGATGGCGCAATTATTGCGCAGTACTTGGGACATACTTCTCTAGCTGAGAAATCCTTATACTCCACATGCCCTAATATTGACTCTCAGGCTTACTTTTGTGCAGATGATGCAGATATTTGGGCACAATGCAGGGTTTACTATTATAGCAGCAATACTAACGCTACGCACATCCCCCACAGGAATGGAGTGGGTTAAAACAGCGGAGTCCACTGCAATGTATGAGAGTTAATTTACCAACGTAATGGAGACTCTCACCTGCTAATCTCACAACTATAGACTCCTGCCAATGCCTTGATATGTAGACTGTTAAAGATAAAATTGTAGTTGTATAAGTTAATGTCATGTTATTACTAACGCTGCACCTCTCACAAGTTGGTGGGCATTGGGTGAAACGGTGGGACATGTCACGGTACAAGAGAAACTTTAGCCCCCAATATTTTGAAATCCCTAATTCTCCTTATAAAACGTTTTCTTTCTACTGTCATTTTGTTCTGCCACATGTTCCCTGTTATATTTTTGGTATGATGTTTACTAGCACACCTAGACTTAAGATGTTACATTCAGGCTCTCCCAGCTTTATGATATACCTCATATCCCTACATATACTCCCCGGAAACTCAGTAACACAATACTGCCTATATGATTCCACACTAGATGCATGGTCTAGCGCCATATTCCCATATCCCCCATCTAATCTAATAAGTTAAATTCCTGAGCATTTTGTATGTTTGTATGGACCTATCATGGTATAGTTTAATGCACTTTTGTTTATGAGTGTGGGTTTTCTTGTTTTATCTACTTAGTTTTTAGTGACAGACTATGTTGTGTATCTTTATATGTTTTAGAGAAAGAAACAATCAGTAACACTAAGGGTGTGTTACTACTAGGGGGCGCACAGGACCTTATATGATTATTATGTAAATAGGCTAAGAGAGAAGAGAACAATATATTACATATAATAACTATAATAAAATATACTATACGGAATAATGTAAACAAAAGTGAAACAATTCTTATAAATATGGGACTATGAGAAACATAGGATACAACACAAATAATAACAAATACAGTAATAAGAAATTCCTGAAAGGTTCTTATCTGGAAATGCTGTCTTCTTCTGCAATGTTATATAGATGGTAAATGTCCCAATTGGGGTGGGTATAGTCCCAAATGATGAATGTGATCAAATACCAGGATGATCAATGATCAGGAACACAGATGATGACTGGAGTCAGCTGCTTTGTCAGGGAAATCAGGATCTAAGAGCAAGTTTTCTCTGTGAAAAAAATCACAAAAAGACAAAGGCGCCTCCTAGTGTAATACAGTTGGTGAAAGAGATTTGATAGGTAATCAAAAAGGTACTCACAAGTGGAGCAGCACCCAATTGTGCTAAATCAAACAGACTGGGATCTCACAGTGTCCCAGCTCACTGACACTGCAAGGAAACTGGTTTCTCCAATGTCTTGCCGGACTGACAGAGCTCAGACTCTCACAAAGAGGTTTACATAAAACCAAATTTTATTAATAAAATAAAAATCTCAGTGTCTCATGACACTAGATATTAAAAGAACAAGCAACGCGTTTCTCAGACTGCTGTCTGTTTCATCAGCCTGATGAAACAGACAGCAGTCTGAGAAACGCGTTGCTTGTTCTTTTAATATCTAGTGTCATGAGACACTGAGATTTTTATTTTATTAATAAAATTTGGTTTTATGTAAACCTCTTTGTGAGAGTCTGAGCTCTGTCAGTCCGGCAAGACATTGGAGAAACCAGTTTCCTTGCAGTGTCAGTGAGCTGGGACACTGTGAGATCCCAGTCTGTTTGATTTAGCACAATTGGGTGCTGCTCCACTTGTGAGTACCTTTTTGATTACCTATCAAATCTCTTTCACCAACTGTATTACACTAGGAGGCGCCTTTGTCTTTTTGTGATTTTTTTCACAGAGAAAACTTGTTTTAGAGAAAGCAGCCTACGTGATGACTATTACTTTATTTGTGTACCTATATGTGTATATACACCTGGGCGCAAGTCCTTATATGGGTGACACTCTATTCCAGTTGCATTCTAACGAAGTATGTATATCCCTAAAGATAACATTGTGGTAAATATAGGCAATGCATGCTACTGGGCTTATCTTTTGCGGTCAGGTTTCACTACTTCTTACTTAGGTTTGAACTACCTTTAGCTAAATTTATATATGCCATGTTCTCTTAGTGCTTTATTGTCTCTAACCTGAAAGAAAGCAACACAGAATTAAGTTTTATATGTGCACATGTAATAATAACGACTCTGTTGCCTGATCCATACAGTACATATCTCCTCGTTCTCTCAGTGAGTCCCTCACATCTTTTTATTAGCCCCTAGATGTCTTGCAAAATAGCTTCTTCTGTTTAACGGGCTATTAATGCCTAACCTAGTATACCAGCTAATTAACTAATACAGAAAATGTCTAATGATTTCCCCCTCTCAATAATTTTTCTTACTGCATAGTACACTTGGTACATGTGTTGAAATTATTAATATACGGTTCACTTAGCTGGGACATCTTAAGGGGAGTTATTTCTACTGCCAGCAACATACTAATTCATAAATTATTAACAGCAATTGGGTAACAAGTTCAAAACCTGCTCTATATTATGTTCAATAGTTATTATTGTTTATATGGGTGTACGTGACCTTTCTTTTGCCTAAATGTTATGTTATATTTATATTTGTTACTGGCTATCATTTTCTGTGACCATACGACTGTCATCCCAAATTTATCTATGCTCTTGTTCACATTACTAGTACATAATAGTTGTCTTGATTGAGCCTCTCTCCTCCCTTTCCCGCTGGTACTTATGCCTGCGGGTCATATCCCTTCTCCTTTTTCCCGCATCGCCGATAGGTGGCACTCCCCTAGGAGAGGGGCTCACCTAGAGGTTCCCCAGGCCCCAACTATTCTAACGTCCCCCCTCCACTTGATAATATATTATATGTTTCCAGGCTCCCTCTATAGGAATACAAAGGTTTAGATGAGTGTGATTTTGTTTATATTAAGTAATAATGCTCTAATCCCACTTAAACTTGTCCCTGGTGAGGACATACTTACTGACTCTGCCCTCCGCCTCCCCCCCCCACCCCCCCTATTATATTTTGAGCGGCTCTTGCCCGCTGCATCCCCCTTCCCCATATATCTATAGAGTTACATCCTCCCTAGTCTTACCCTTATCTGAATGGCTACCTTACTTCTCTTTGTATATAGCTAGGAGAGGACCATTTTTGCTTATATTACATTTGTTATACTCTAAAACAAAACTGAAGTCTCTTTAAGTGATAGCCCACATTTTATGGAAATGTTTGAGATACTAGAATACATTGTCTCCTAAGTATACTCTGTACACATTGTCTCGTGATTGTTTTGAGACATATCCTAAACTCTGTATTTGTTTTTGACTTCAATAAAAAAAAAAATAAAAAAAAATGTGTGTGTATATATATATATATATATATATATATATATATATATATATATATATATATATATATATATATATATATATATATATATATATATATATATATATATATATATAAAATACAAGGAAGAAAGTGAAGACTCAGGAACTTGAAGCCAGGTGACTTTATTAGATATACAAGGTGAGTAGCACTAACACAGGTGTGCAAGGGGTGCTAGATCTGACGCGTGTCGCGCATGCTCACATGCGCTTCATCAGAGATCATATATATACATACATACATACATACATACTGCAGTGTTGGATACCGCCCCCCTAAACAGTTTTCTAACCCTCCCCCTCTACCTATTTGCTTAATTCTATGCTTTTTTTTTTTTTTTTTGCCATAAAAAAATAAATCCAATTTTTTTTGTGTGTAGTGTAGCTCCCCTACTCCCTCCCAGATTCTATTCCCAACATTTATTTCCCTCTCTCTCCTGCCTTTAAAGTTGTGTAGCGCGTGCACCCCACTCGCACACTCCCGACATCTGCTGCGCACTGATGGAACAGGAACTGCTCCAGCGATGGACCGCCCACTGCCTCCCTCGTATCCCACCCACCAACGATTGGCACCATCGCTGGCCGATGCAGAGGGCCACAGATTGGCCCTCTCTGCATCGGTGTGCTTAAAAAGGGTATTGCACGATGCCTCAATATTGAGGCATCGCTGCAATACCCTGGAAGCGATCACAATCACTTCCAGCGCTTGAAACGCCAGAAGACGTGCCACTTTTTGTAGGGCGTGTCTGGCACGTCCTCGGTCGTTAAGGGGTTAAACAACTTTGCAATTTAATTATGTTATCAATTTTGCTTCATTCCCCTGGTATCCTTTATTGAAGGAGCAGCCATGCACTACTGGGAACTAGCTGAACACATAGGTAAGCCAATGGCTTATACTGTATGTGCAGCCAGCAATCGGCTGCTGGTTCCCAGCTCCTGAGCCTACCTAAGTATGCTTTTCAACAAATTGGAAAACTTTTTAAAACTATATGCTCTATCTTAATCGTGAAAGAAAAAAAGGGTTCACGTCCCTTTAATGAGATGCCTGATTTAGGGTGTATTCACAGGTGATTAGTATTCTCTATTGGCAAAATTTGAAAATAATTCTTGATTTACTCTTTATGGGTTCATACTGAAAATGTGTGTCCTCTCCTAACTGTATTCCTGAAAACTATGCCCATCCCTAATGACATGCAGTATATACAGAGTACATGTTATTCTGAACAATCTTAAAGGGACAAAGAGTTCTCTAACTGCACTTATGTGAAAGATCAATTATATTTCTGTTTAGATATCTTATTACTTAGACATTTAGAACGTAAAATAAGGATATAAAACATTTTTCTCCCATACAAAATAAATGGCACATTGGGAGAGCATATTGCAGCCAACAGGGTATATATATATATTTTTAATGGAAATTAGTCTC